>NC_047523.1:13482035-13495810 GCF_902827115.2 Pseudochaenichthys georgianus
GGCTACACTTAAAGGGGGTCTACTTTGCGGTGCTTTGCCGTCCGCCCATCGGCACCCATAGTCGGCCTTCTTCACAGCAGCAGCACCCAACCTCCATGGAGGATTTTGCTCGTGCCCCTGGCTACACTTAAAGGGGGTCTACTTTGCGGTGCTTTGCCGTCCGCCCATCGGCACCCATAGTCGGCCTTCTTCACAGCAGCAGCACCCAACCTCCATGGAGGATTTTGCTCGTGCCCCTGGCTACACTTAAAGGGGGTCTACTTTGCGGTGCTTTACCGTCCGCCCATCGGCACCCATAGTCGGCCTTATTCACAGCAGCAACACCCAACCTCCAGTGGAGGATGTTATCATGCCCCTGGCAACACTGGTAAACACTGGTAACATATGTCTAGCCGCTGACAGGAACTTGACATCGGAACTTGACATCGCATTTCCATTGAGCGGACTCCCGTACATGGGAAGGGCAAGTCCCACGGTACCTCCGTTCATAAGGCTGACATTTGCCTTACATACCTTAGTTATTTTCTGCTACCAAGATACTTTAAGATACACCTTGATGTACGCAACACTTAACAAAGGGTATAATATGAAGTACTTGGTAAGGAATGGGGTTTTCTTTAAGGGATGCAAAACTTTAGAACTGGGTAAAATATTCATTAATTTGTAATGAATTGAGTTTTCTTTTCTTTTTGATTTTCAACATACTATTTGTACACATGACTTTTCCATATTTCCGACAAACTATACTTTTTGACTTTTTCCGTAAAATCTTGACAAACTATTATTTATTCTTAAATTTGACCTCTTGCTGCTTGGTTGGAAATGATAGATGAAAAAGCTACAAAGCTTAAAGAACTTTTTTTTAAAACTCTCAATTCTACAGATGGTTCCCCCCATTCAACGCAATAAGCCCCACCCTCCACTCAGCAAATCAGCTAAAACGAAGGACCCCACTAAGACGACAGTTGTAAACTAGCCATGGATCTGAGAAAAACCAAGATTCCCCCCGCGAGTTGCAGCCAGGAACAGAGTCCTGGACTACCATCATCACCACCATTCTGGACACCCGAATCTTGCAGTACTACTGCTGCTGATGTTACACCTAGGGTCAAGACGTCTCTGTTTAGGGACACAGTGAAATCGGAGTTGTTTCATATTCTGGAGAGGGTGCTGTATCGGTACAGAGAATAAATCTGCAACGGATGCCGAGGCAGTCACCCCGGCCAGAGGCAACACGATTGTCTGAATGACATGCCCGATTTCTTCTTCAGAAACAATTACAACGCGTTAATGAAAAGACTTTGGCTCGCCAACTTCATTACTGTGATTGACCAGAGTCTTATTGAGAAAGGCATTTGCGAGGATTAACGGTGGATCCGATACGCCATCGGAGGCTTTTCTGCACAATCTTATAAACTGCAACAACCTGATCTCACCAGAATGCGTGACTCCACCACGACTCCTTAACACCACAATGCGTGGTGGACTCACGAACTTTGTTACATTTGCGTGTCGGCACCACGCAAACAAGCCCAATGTAAAGTGAATGAGGCTCCTTTGTCGTGGTGCACACACGCATTTCTACAACGTCCTTCAGGGAGCTTTTATTCTATAAAACCAGACCCGGCGGCAGACATACGTCTCTGGGCGGGCATTTGATGTACCAGGGCGGGCCCACCCCGAAACTTACATTTCCCGGGAAAACTGAATTGTGAAAGAGTTGACATGCTGAAAACCCAACCCCTGCAGGGGGGTATGGGGAGATTCTCCCCCAAGAGATTTTTTTGACATACTAACCTAAAATACACATTCTGGTACTCTCTTGAGAAGAAAAATAAATAAATCTATTACTACACAACATATTTAAAAAAATGAATGCCATTTCAGTTTGTTGTTACTTTGTTCTGAAAGCTGAACCTGCTGCTCCTCACAGAGAGAAGAGGGAAGAGGCTGTGAATGACTTTACATTGTGGATAAGGGTGGATAGCCCCCATTGTTCTGTGTGTCAACACGAAAGACAGCCCACACACCTACCAATCATCAAACCGTGCGGTCTTATTTCATTACGTAATGTTGTATCGATGTATATAGAGATGTACTACAGCAAAAATATTCTCCGTCGGGACTTCCTGCAACAACACCACGTCGTTATCTTGATTCTGATTGGCCAGAAGACATTATCAAAGATGTTCTATTGAGAAGATGATCACTACGTGACAAAAGTTTTCAAACCGTTTCTAGTCTTCGGTATTTCCAGACAAGTTGCTGCTGAAATCAATTTTACTAACTGCTGTCTGTGCAATTTACTCCGTGCGAGTTGGCGGACTTTATTTAGCTTACTTTAAAATCATTTTTCATGGTGGGGCTAAGCCATTTATTGGTATGGCTGTAGCCCTACCCAAGTATACCCTGGCGCCGCCACTGAACATAATAATAAAACAATTAAAATGTTGTATTCAGCCCTGATTAAAAACAGCGGGCCCAAATCCTGGATGGTCGGGCCCAAATCCTGGATGGGCGGGCCCGGCCCCATGGGGCCCGCCCATGACGCCGGGTCTGTATAAAACGTTTTTAAAATATACTTTATAGCTTGTAGTAACTCGCGGGAGGCTTCTTTTATTTTATTTGTATTCATAATAATTTTTATTTTTCGTCAGAATGTATTATGTTGCATTAGTTACGATTTTTTGTTCTAAAAAAACAGTGCATTGTGTGTAATACAACTGTGATTTTTATTAAATTAGTTAGTTTTTAAGGAAGGCCAGAGCTTCAGCCGTGTCCAATAGATTGTTTCCCTTTAGTTAACGGTTTTTAAAAGAACATTATATTCCAATTTGATCATGTCCCCTTTATTGTATTACGGAGAGCAATGTGAGCATCCATTCCCATTGGATAACGGAGAATTTTACCCCCGGAAGTAAGTATTATCCTTACTGTCGATTGATGTCACAGTGATATCTGCACGACTCATCAACTAAAAAACACAGATTATCCTTGTTGATTACACAACATTGATTGGTTTAAGTTGTGTACAATACTTTTGTAATTTTTCCCCCTTCGATTCGGAGAAACAAAGATTTGTTCAGTTTAGGATGGCCGAAGACACTACACTACCCAGAATCCTCAGCTATTGTTCCGCGTTGCCTCAAGCTCTGTGATTGGTTGACCTCCAACTGCATTCCATATGAAAAAAAAACGTTTCGTTAAAGATAAATCATACTTTATTCAGCAGTGCTTGCTTTACTCTTTGAAAGTCATCACATGAATGCATTGTAAATAGTACACATCTGTCGTAGTTCTTTCTTTATCTACAGAGATCTGGCCTCAAAATAGACCGGAAACTATTCTTTTATCGTTCTGTTTTAATTTCACAATAAAGTTAGTAGTAATAATTTGTTTGATATTATTGTTTTTTATTAACTACTCATGTTAAGACTATCTTTTCTGTGTTGCTGTGGGGTTTGTCCATCGCTTTTGTGTTACAAATATCAAAACAATAACTAAATATATCCGTCGTAAACTAAACCAGAAACAGCAGTATATTTTATTTTGTTAACACTGTAAACTTGACAGCTTTTTAACCCAAACCACCTACTGGTTAAAGCACGTTTATTACACGTTTAGAGTAATATTGAAATCTTGAAAAGGGATGTCCAAAATAGCAATTATATACAGTTTTTAATTAACTAATTAATTTGTAAAGAATAACGAGTAATGTATATACTTTATAGGGATCTGCAGATAAATATTTAGTCTTCTCAAGCACCAACAATCATTACATTACATTACATTGCATTTTAGCTGACGCTTTTATCCAAAGCGACTTACAATAAGTGTGTTCGACCAACAAAATACAACCTTGAAGAAAACAGAATAAAAAGTACATCAGGCTTCATAGAGCAAAAACATTCAAGTGCTACTCAACTGGCTTTAGATAAGCCAGTCCTCCAATCAAATATCTCTCCTGATTGTTGACACTTGACAATCACCTTCCCTGAATTTTACTCAGGTGTAACTAAAGTCTGCTTTAAGGGTTGTTTATATTTCACATCATTAATCAGAATCTGTAAAGTAACTAAAATAAATGTAGTGGAGTAAAAATACCAGGTTAACCTTAAAGAAAGCCCTCATACTGACGCTGTGTACAAGAAGGGGATGAACAGACTCTATTTTCTGAGGAAGCTGAGATCCTTCCACGTGTGCAGCAAGATGCTGGAGATCTTCTAGTCTGTTGTGGTCAGTGCACTCTTCTTTGCTGCGGTCTGCTGGGGGGGGGGGGGGGGGCAGCATCAGAGCCGGTGACACCAGCAGGATCAATAAAGTGATCAGGAAAGCTGGGTCCTGTCATCGGCATCAAGCTGGACCCCTTTGAAGCTGTGTTGGAGAGGAGGACACTGAAACAGGCTGTTGTCCATGATGGATAACCCACCCATCCTCTCCACCTGCAGGACACGTTCGATTCCTGTTTTGAATAGTGTGGCGTGATGGGTTTCATTCCATTTCAAAATGCTGTTTGTCGCTCAGCGTACACTTCGCGCACTGCCACTCCAACATCCAATCACAGAGGTTGAGGACAAATCACGGGGTTTGTCAAGCAAAGCACATGGTGGAGTCCCAAACGATAGCTGAGGATTCTGGGTAGTGTAGTGTCTTCGGCCATCCTAAACTGAACACATATTTGTTTCTCCGAATCGAAGGGGAAAAATACAAAGCATTGCACACAATTTAAACCAATCAATGTTGTGTAATAACAAGGATAATCTGGTGTTTTTGAGTCGATGAGTAGTGCAGATAGCACTGTAAAATTAATCGGACAGTAAGGGGAATACTTACTTCCGGGTGTAAAATCCTCCGTTATCCAATGGGAATGGATGCTCACATTGCTCTCCGTAATACAATAAAGGGGACATGATCAAATAGGAATATAATGTTCTTTTAAAAAACGTTAACTAAAGGGAACAATCTATTGGACACAGCTGAAGCTCTGGCCTTCATTAAAAACTAACTAATTTAATAAAAATCCCAGTTGTATTACACACAATGCACTGTTTTTTTAGAACAAAAAATCGTAAATAATGCACCATAATACATTCTGACGAAAAATAAAAATTATTATGAATACAAATAAAATAAAAGAAGGCCTCCCGCGAGTTACTACAAGCTATAAAGTATATTTTAAAAACCTTTTATAGAATAAAAGCTCCCTGAAGGATGTTGTAGAAATGCGTGTGTGCACCACGACAAAGGAGCCTCATTCACTTTACATTGGGCTTGTTTGCGTGGTGCCGACACGCAAATGTAACAAAGTTCGTGAGTCCACCACGCATTGTGGTGTTAAGGAGTCGTGGTGGAGTCACGCATTCTGGTGAGATCAGGTTTGAAACTTGCAGATGCCTCAAGGAGAGACTTGAAAAGATCCATATCGAGTTGTATGGAGAAGACTAATAACCAGCAGTTGACTGAAGCCAGGGATTTGTTCGATACATGGACTTTTTTCTTTAAAGTAAAATAAAAATGGGAAACTACTATGCAAAACGCTCTGTATATATTGATCATAATGTAGTCAATACCCTTTTAATAAGTGTGGTGATGAGGACGATTGAAAACAGAACGAGTAGTGACCCCTGTGTAAAAAGAATGGCTGAAGTTTGTAAACTGGAAGACATTTTGGATATCGTTCGTTCTGACAGTACTATTCCGGGTCATTGGGAAACAATTGTAAACGAAACATTTAAAGTGGTCCTGGAATCTTCATTTTCCGAAACATTTTGTAACATTATTTCAGAAATGAAACAAACATCAAAAGTGTATCATGTGCTCTCATTGTATGCTATGTTTGTAGATGTAATGCATCTTTGTGTCGAAAACAGCATACACATGAATATTTTGACTGAAGTGAAAAAAATCCATCACGATATTTCCAGTAATATTGGGAATTCTAAGCTGGAGACGGTCCTGGGGATGTTACAATCAGTATAACTATTGATTTTGTGTGTGAAAAATAAAAAAAGTGTTTTTTTCTTACATTTAAAAACTGTTGTCTTCATTATAGCAAGGGGAGCGTGTCTGATACATGTGTATTACAGTCCTTCTTTTTGTGTTTTTCAGTGTTTTCTGTGTGTCTGTACACACAAAGCACAAATCATTTAAAACAAACCCTGAATCAAATTTAGAGAGGACCATTAAGAGTCAGATGCGTGACGAAATATACTAAAACAAAGTACTTCATTATCTACTTTTCAGCTTTTATACACAAAAGTGTATCTTTCAGTAACTTTTCTCAGAGAATTTAAGCATAAATCTGTCAAATGTTCAAAAACAGCCTTGTTTCACTGAAATAGCCTCAAAATCACAAACTGCCATTAAGAGTCAGAATTCTAATTAAATCTACTAAAACAAAGGACTTCATGGTAGTGGTCAGCTTTTGAACACAAAAGTGTATTTTTCGGTAACTTTCTGAGAGAATTAAGCATACATCTGTCAAATGTTCAAAACAGCCTTGTTTCACTGAAATAGCCTCAAAATCACAAACTGCCATTAAGAGTCAGATGCTTGACAACATCTACTAAAACAAAGTACTTCATTATCTACTTTTTTCAGCTTTTATACACAAAAGTGTATCTTTCAGTAACTTTCTCAGAGAATTTAAGCATAAATCTGTCAAATGTTCAAAACAGCCTTGTTTCACTGAAATAGCCTCTAAATCACAAACTGCCATTAAGAGTCAGATGCTTGACAAAATCTAATAAAACAGAGTGCTTTCATGTTAGTGGTCAGCTTTTAAACAGAAAAGTGTATCTTTCAGTATCTTTTTGAGAGAATTAAGCATAAATCTGTCAAATGTTCAAAACTGCCTTGTTTCACTGAATTAGCCTCAAAATCACAAACTGCCATTAAGAGTCAGATGCTTAACGAAATCTAATAAAACAGAGTACTTTCTACAGATGACTCCTCCCACTCAACGCAATAAGTCCCACCCCACTCAGCAAATCATATAAAACTAAGGACCCCACTAAGACGACCTGAGAAAAACCAAGTCTGATGTAGCCTGCCCTTATTATCACCAGGATAATGGATATGGGCTTAATGACTGGATGTTACAAAGTAGGGGAGAGGATGTTCCCGAAGAAGAGCTCTCCTCTATATTATATCCATGTAAGGTCTTTAGGACAAAAGGGGACCATGATAACATGACATATGAAGAATATCTTTCTTTAAAAGATGGTATTATAGATAACCTTTATAGAAACAGTATATCTCATGCTACTCGCCAAGATCGCAAATGACAATTAGCAGAAAAGAAAAGAAAAAGTAAAGAAAAACGAAGAAAAAGAAAAATGAAAAGCAAATGCAGAATGCGAATGAAAAGAAAAGGGACCATAGGACGGAAAACGAAAAATACAAAAAGAAGGAAGGTGAAAAGAAAAAGGAACAAAGTGAAGACATTTAAACTAGAGGATGCTGATGGTGTTGTAGAGCCATTACCGGATCATAATAATCTTATAGATCATCTACCGCTAACCGACTGCTGCGAATGTGTCGAACAAATACCAAAAGCAATGGCAGAGCTTTGCTTCAGTATAATGAGAGAAAAAGCGCGATACTATGGAATTGCCCAAATTGGTGACTGTGATGCCCCTGTGGGTCCATCAGTAGAGAGGGTGTGGCTGTTCTGTCTGTGCTGCATTGGCTGCATTGGCTGCATTGATTGCACTGATTGCAGTAACTCAGGGCACCTGGGTCTGGTGCTCTGCAGCTATTTTAAAGCCTCTCTGCTCCTGTCTGTGCTCTCTGCTTCTCCCTGCAGGCACTCCGGTTTTGTTGAGTATACTATGAGTTTCTTCGGTTGCTTTACTTTGTGCACTTCAACACTCTCACACACATACATGTCCATACAATCCTCACCCTGCATTTACATTACTGATACCACTGACATCCACACCTCATACTTTACTGGTTTTGACTTGATTTGATTTGTTTGTCCTAAATAAACATATTTTGTTAACCGTCAACATGGTGTGTCTCCTTTTTGTTGTGGCCTTTGAGCCGGGTCATAACAAATGGGGGCTCGTCCTACGGGTTATTTGGTTAAAAGTTTGTGTAGTGCTCAGAACACATGGCGTCATTTGAGCAGCTAATTAGTTGATGTGGTCCAGCTGTGTGCTGGCTCGGCGCTGCTATTTGGGGGACACATCATGTCTTTTTGGGTTTCAGGAAGCTTTAGTGTTTGACATGTCGTCAGGTTTTGTGTGCCAATCAGAAGGTAAGATGTTGCCGTTTGTTACGCTTTTGTAAAAAGTTTTCCCCGCTAGGCTTAAGTGGCATTTCCCCTTGGGTTGCGTCTGTTTGTTGTTTTCATAGTGTTGTGGCGACGTGGTTAGTGTCAGCTGTTTTCGGACAGCTGTCTCGGGGGCACGTCTGCGTGAGTTCTTGGTGTTACCTGCATGCAGGTCGCTCCATAACTCCGCCCGGGTTCCGGTGCGTAATTACCCACCGCAAGCCACATGAAGACTAGGTGAGATTAGGACGATTTTGTTTAGGCAGTTAGGGGGAAGTTCTCTGTTGGGTTAATCTTATGCCCATGCGTGTTGGCAGTTTAATACTTTGCTTTCTGATTGGCTATTAGGACTTCTTTGTCAGCGTTTGTGGATGTGCCCCTCAGTGTCTTTCTTAGATTGCCAGAAGGATCGAAATAGCAGAGCACTATGACATTGCTGTGGTGGGGAGCAAGCGGAAACATGACATTAAAACTGTCATTGTGTCATCTTTGTTTGAGCAGGGGGTGTTGCAGAAGAGTAAGTCTGGTGCGGCAGGGTTCGTGCCGGTAGTGGTTCAGACAGTTGGTTTGACGTTCGAGCAGCAAAAGGAGCTTTTGGCCATGCAGTTTGATCAGGAGAAGTTACAGTTGGAGATGAGGGGTCAGCAGCAAGAGGTAGAGAAGGGTTTATAGGTGGAAAAGACGCTGGAGGTGGAAAGGATGAATGTGAGGTGGAACATGCTAGATTACGGCTGATGGGAGAGGGCAAGTTTTCTCCAGGGGAGGTTGGTGGTGATAGGTCGGCATCAGGCGGTGGCGATATCATTTCTTACTTGCGACTAGTGCCAAAGTTCAATGAGCGTGACCCGGAATTTTTTTTTCACTCCATTTGAACGCAGGGCAGAGGCAAGCAACTGGTCAGATTCGGACAGAGTGCTGTTACTTCAGTGTGTACTCACTGGGCGAGCACAGGAAGCCTATTCAGCTGTTTGTGGCGAAAAGGCTTTGGACTATGATAGTGTAAAATCAGCGGTGTTGAAGGCTTACGAACTAGTTCCTGAAGCGTATCGTCAAAGGTTCAGAAATTGGGTCATTGGAAGGAGCAGTGTCCGTTGCTGGAAACTAAGGGGAAGCCTCGTTTGGCACCACATGCTCCAGCCATGTGTTGTTCTGCCGTGTTGAAAAAAACCCTGTTGGGTGTAAGCTCGGGCATGGTGCCTGATGGGAAGCCAATTTGTGCTGACCCGGATGCGGGTTCTGGTTTTGAGCCGTTCATCACTGAAGCGGTTGTATCAGTAGTCGGTAGTGACAAATATGTGCCGATTAAAGTGTTGCGTGATACAGCGGCTAGATACTCATTCATTGTTGAGTCAATGTTGCCTTTTTCGTCAGAGACAGAAACGGGGGATTTTGTGCTGATGAGGGGCATGGAGATGGGCTTGATTCCTGTGTGAAGTCATACAGTAGTGCTGGATTGTGAGCTGGTACGGGGAGTTGTGTCTATCGGCGTGCGTCCCACGTTGCCACTTGATGGGATACATATGATTTTGGGCAACGATCTCGCTGTGTGGGCTGGTGTTCCACCGCCTGTGGTGGTTTCCAGGCCGGTGGCATCTGGGGAGCCAGATGAGAGTGGTTTGCAATTTCCAAGTGTGTCTCCAGTTTATAATATTGCACGTGTGCAGGGCCGTAGGATGTCCACTGACCTACCTGTTTCGGAGTCTGGAAAAAGTGGTCCAGCAAGGTCCTTTGACTTGAGATCGAGACAAAGAAGAAGGAGAAGACAGTCAAAGTGGTGAAAGAGAGGAAACCCCGCAAAGCGAAGGAGAGGAGGCCGAAGGAGAGGAGGCCGAAGAAGAGAAGGCCGAAGGAGGTCGGCGAGGCCGATGAGCGCCTACATGCTGTGGCTCAACGCGAGCCAACCCAAGGAGGAGTGGGACATAGAGGCAGTGGAGGCGAAGAAGCAGTACGAAGTCGCAAGGCTGGAGTTGGGGCCCAGTCTTAAGGGGGGGGCTGTGATGCCCCTGTGGGTCCATCAGTAGAGAGCGTGTGGCCGTTCTGTCTGTGCTGCATTGGCTGCATTGATTGCACTGATTGCAGGTGACTCAGGGCACCTGGGTCTGGTGCTCTGCAGCTATTTTAAAGCCTCTCTGCTCCTTTCTGTGCTCTCTGCTTCTCCCTGCAGGCACTCCGGTTTTGTTGAGTATACTATGAGTTTCTTCAGTTGCTTTACTTTGTGCACTTCAACACTCTCACACACATACATGTCCATACAATCCTCACCCTGCATTTACATTACTGATACCACTGACATCCACACCTCATACTTTACTGGTTTTGACTTGATTTGATTTGTTTGTCCTAAATAACCATATTTTGTTAACCGTCAACATGGTGTGTCTCCTTTTTGTTGTGGCCTTTTGAGCCGGGTCATAACAGTGCCAGAACATGTATTAAAAGACTGTTGGAGGATCTCTATTCTAGTATCGATTGTCATTACATCGAAGGATACGCCAAAATGTGTGACGGCATAGACAAAGCTGTTGAAGACAATTATATGGTGCCTGTCCTTACAGCTAAACAAATCCTACGCCAGGTATTCAACAGACCACAAGAAGCACAAGAAGCCCCAGAAAGGATTACATTCAGAGCTAATAATGGTGAAAACCGAAGAAGAAGCAAAGCAGATTCTAATCATTGCGGGTGAAAGGATAGAGAATTTGCATGTGATGTTAATGCATTTATCTGATATAAAAATGCATTCGTATACTTCCAAGAGACTCCTAAACATCTACTTGGGCAGTGTGAATTGAACGATAAACCGATCACTGTCAATGAAACGCGGAGAGAAGCAGCAGTGCAAATCGTTAAGTCTATTACCTTGTATGCACTACGACATTAACTTGGTAAAATGTAATATGTTTTTTATGAAAATGTGTTGAATGTTGTGCTTTCAATTAAACAACCATTACAAAATGAAAATGTGTTTTATTTTTTTGCTTTCATATATAATAATAGTATTGTAAACGAAACATTAAAAGTGTATCATGTGCTCTCATTGTATGCTCTGTTTTTTAGATGTAATGCATCTTTGTGTATCATGTATCATGCTCTGTTTTTGACACAAAGATGCATTACATCTAAAAAACAGAGCATACAATGAGAGCACATGATACACTTTTAATGTTTCGTTTACAATACTATTATATATGAAAGCAAAAAATAAAACACATTTTCATTTTGTAATGGTTGTTTAATTGAAAACACAACATTCAACAAATTTTCATAAAAAACATATTACATTTTACCAATTTAATGTCGTAGTGCATACAAGGTAATAGACTTAACGATTTGCACTGCTGCTTCTCTCCACGCTTTCATTGACAGTGATCGGTTTATCGTTCAATTCACACTGCCCAAGAGATGTTTAGGAGTCTCTTGGAAGTATACGAATGCATTTTTTATATCAGATAAATGCATTAACATCACATGCAAATTCTCTATCCTTTCACCCGCAATGATTAGAATCTGCTTTGCTTCTTCTTCGGTTTCACCATTATTAGCTCTGAATGTAATCCTTTCTGGGGCTTCTTGTGCTTCTTGTGGTCTGTTGAATACCTGGCGTAGGATTTGTTTAGCTGTAAGGACAGGCACCATATAATTGTCTTCAAACAGCTTTGTCTATGCCGTCACACATTTTGGCGTATCCTTCGATGTAATGACAATCGATACTAGAATAGAGATCCTCCAACAGTCTTTTAATACATGTTCTGGCACTGTTATGACCCGGCTCAAAAGGCCACAACAAAAAGGAGACACACCATGTTGACGGTTAACAAATATGGTTATTTAGGACAAACAAATCAAATCAAGTCAAAACCAGTAAAGTATGAGGTGTGGATGGTCAGTGGTATCAGTAATGTAAATGCAGGGTGAGGATTGTATGGACATGTATGTGGTGTGAGAGTGTTGAAGTGCACAAAGTAAAGCAACTGAAGAAACTCATAGTATACTCAACAAAACCGGAGTGCCTGCAGGGAGAAGCAGAGAGCACAGAAAGGAGCAGAGAGGCTTTAAAATAGCTGCAGAGCACCAGACCCAGGTGCCCTGAGTCACCTGCAATCAGTGCAATCAATGCAGCCAATGCAGCACAGACAGACGGCCACACGCTCTCTACTGATGGACCCACAGGGGCATCACAGCCCCCCCCTTAAGACTGGGCCCCCAACTCCAGCCTTGCGACTTCGTACTGCTTCTTCGCCTCCACTGCCTCTATGTCCCACTCCTCCTTGGGTTGGCTCGCGTTGAGCCACAGCATGTAGGCGCTCATCGGCCTCGCCGACCTCCTCGGCCTTCTCTTCTTCGGCCTCCTCTCCTTCGGCCTCCTCTCCTTCGCTTTGCGGGGTTTCCTCTCTTTCACCACTTTGACTGTCTTCTCCTTCTTCTTTGTCTCGATCTCAAGTCAAAGGACCTTGCTGGACCACTTTTTCCAGACTCCGAAACAGGTAGGTCAGTGGACATCCTACGGCCCTGCACACGTGCAATATTATAAACTGGAGACACACTTGGAAATTGCAAACCACTCTCATCTGGCTCCCCAGATGCCCACCGGCCTGGAAACCACCACAGGCGGTGGAACACCAGCCCACACAGCGAGATCGTTGCCCAAAATCATATGTATCCCATCAAGTGGCAACGTGGGACGCACGCCGATAGACACAACTCCCCGTACCAGCTCACAATCCAGCACTACTGTATGACTTCACACAGGAATCAAGCCCATCTCCATGCCCCTCATCAGCCACAAAATCCCCCGTTTCTGTCTCTGACGAAAAAGGCAACATTGACTCAACAATGAATGAGTATCTAGCCGCTGTATCACGCAACACTTTAATCGGCACATATTTGTCACTACCGACTACTGATACAACCGCTTCAGTGATGAACGGCTCAAAACCAGAACCCGCATCCGGGTCAGCACAAATTGGCTTCCCATCAGGGCACCATGCCCGAGCTTACACCCAACAGGGTTTTTTTCAAACACGGCAGAACAACACATGGCTGGAGCATGTGGTGCCAAACGAGGCTTCCCCTTAGTTTCCAGCAACGGGACACTGCTCCTTCCAATGACCCAATTTCTGAACCTTTGACGATACGCTTCAGGAACTAGTTCGTAAGCCTTCAACACCGCTGATTTTACACTATCATAGTCCAAAGCCTTTTCGCCACAAACAGCTGAATAGGCTTCCTGTGCTCGCCCAGTGAGTACACACTGAAGTAACAGCACTCTGTCCGAATCTGACCAGTTGCTTGCCTCTGCCCTGCGTTCAAATGGAGTGAAAAAAAATTCCGGGTCACGCTCATTGAACTTTGGCACTAGTCGCAAGTAAGAAATGATATCGCCACCGCCTGATGCCGACCTATCACCACCAACCTCCCCTGGAGAAAACTTGCCCTCTCCCATCAGCCGTAATCTAGCATGTTCCACTCACATTCATCCTTTCCACCTCCAGCGTCT